>NC_056735.1:1154001280-1154043780 GCF_019279795.1 Protopterus annectens | reverse complement strand
TATAAACTGCCTTTAGAGTCACTTGGCACTTGATAGCAAGATCCCACATCAGAAGTGCCAACTGGCAAGGAAGATAAGATTTCGTTCCTCCCTGCCTGCTGATAAACCACATCAATGTATATTGTCTGTGAAAACTTTGAGAGTCTCAGAAGAAAGAAGAGACTGAAAGGCCTGAACAGTCAGCAGAACAGCTCTCATCTCTTTGACACTGATGTGCTCCTTCAGCTGACAAGGTGACCATACCCTCTGTACCTTTAAGGAGCCAAACCCCCCCCCCCATCCCATGTCCGAAGCATCTGTGAACAATTCCTGAGAGGGAAGAGGGGGGATGAAAAGAGATCCCTGGATTCAGAAACAACTGCTGAATCTACCACTGAAGTTCCTGTCTGAGACAAGGAAGAAAAGGAACTACAAATTTTATAGGATGAACACTGGATGTGCCCCTGCAATAAACCCAACTTACTCTTATTACTTGATTCAACCTTACCTTCTCATCTCTGAAATAATTTAATCTTAACAACTACTATTCTTCCTCTCTATCATAGTCTTACTTATTACTGTATCCTCAAAAAAGTGACACATATTACTACTAGATGTATTACTCAACTGCTTCTCCATTTCACTTTCCTTTTATCTTCCTTTCTTATCTACATTTATACTTTACCTTTTTTAGCTATTATTCTTTCTCAACATTTAATTGTAACTTCATTAGTAATTGTACTAAGTCTAGTCAAATATGTTGTAGTTTTTTATATATATATACTTTATAAATTTGTGACCTCTTAAAATTTCTGTTTACTTTACGGTGAATGTATTTGCATTCTAAATATGTACTTCTGTAGATGTGAACTTTATTTGAAATGTGTGGAGCTTTTCTCCCCGGGCCTCTACTGAAAATGGACATATATCCAGCTAGACTAGCCCGGTCAACAAATGCAAAATAAAATAAAATAAAAAATAAAATAAATGTTGAAGCCACACTGACTTCAGAAACCACTGAAACTTTCTCATGTGAAGTTTGGCCAGAGGGAGCATTGGAATAGTGGATGCCATGAAACCCAGAATTCTCAGAAACTTCCTGGCAGTAATGGAAGCCAGAGGAAGAAAAGTGTGAAAGAAAGAAAGAAATGAGAGTTAAGGCCTTTGGAGGGGTCAGGGATTCAAGCATTGGCACAATCTGAATCCTGCAACACAGAAAAACATGATCCTGTGAAGGAGTCAGAGAAGACTTTTTTGAAATTTATAGTGAACCCCAGGTTCTGAAGAAGGGAGATGGCAAAATGAAGATTTTGCAAAAGGGTCTCTGGAACGAACACCTGAATCAATGGGTCATCCAAAAAAGGAAAAAAATTGGATCCCTTGAAGCCTGCTCAAAGCTATCACAGGAGGAAGGCATTTGGTGAACACCCTTGGAGCAGTATTAAGGCCAAATGGCAAAGCAGAGAAAAGAAAATCCCAGGAAGCAATAGAAAAACGTAAAAACTTCCTGAAAAGAGGATGGATCCGAATATGAAGATAAGCATCCTTGAGATCCAGAGACATCGTATAAGCCTGAGGGAGCAACAGAGGAAACAGAGTCTGAAGGGACAACATCTGAAAGGAAGGTACCTTTAGAAAAGTTTTTAGATGAACAGAAGTCTACAGTAGGTCTCCAAGTACCCTCTTTTCTGGGCACTAGAAACAGTCTGGAGTAGAACCCTTTCCCCCTTTGGGACACTGACACCTCTTGAATAGTACCCTGAGACAAGAGACCTTGAAGAACCTGTGGTAAAAAGGGAAGTTGTTCCAGAGGAGGTTGAGGAATGTCCATAAAAGGAGAATGGGACTTCCATACCTGAAGCACAGAATGACTGACAGAACCCAGGAATCCTGAGTGATCTGAAGCCAAACCAGAACAGAAAGAGAAGGTGAAGTGAAAAAGGAATGTGGCTGGGAAGAGGTGAATAGTCACAGAGAACCTGGTTTGTCTGGAAAGGAAGGCTTCGGAGTCCCCAAATACTTAGCAGCCTTAGCAGGAGGAGCCCGTTTGCCACTCTTTTTACCTTTAGTAGAAGGATGATATTGCCTACAAACAAAGGCAAGCTTAGTGGGTTAGTTTCTCTGAAATTTAGGCACAGGAGAATCAAACACATGTTTAAGTTCCTGTAAGGCCCTGCCCTTATCCTGAAGGGACTTAAACAAACCAGCAGCTGCTTCTCCAAACAAAAGTCTACAATCCAGAGGAACATCCGTCAACTTAGTTTTAATATCATCAGGTAGAGGTTGAAGCCTGAGCCAAGAATATCTCCACATAACTGAACTAAAAACAATAGCCCTGGAAGAGGCACCCACCACATCATAACTACATTTAATAGAATGACGAACGACTTGAGAGGAAGTCCCTAACAAGGACAGAAAAGAAGTTTTACTCTCACAAGTCTGTAAAATCAAAAATAAGTTGACAGGTCTGAGAAAGGTGAGCCAAAATATACCTAGACATATGGGTCTGATAATTAATAGCCGTAAAAGTTAGGGTAGCAGAAGTGTAAACATTTTTACCAAACTTGTCCATAGTTCTGCTGTCCTTATCAGAAGGCAAAAACTTGGGCGAAGGAATGACTTGAGATGGCTTATCAGAGGCTACAAATGCTACCATGGGGTCAGCACCAGGACATTTATATAAAAAACAACAATCCTCAGGAACCCTATAAAACTTGTCAGTTTTTTTGTGAGCTAAGGGAGAGAAGCAAGTGCATGAGAGACGTTGGAGAAAGCATCCAGTAAAACAGTCAAAACAGGAGGAATAGCCACAGGTTTAGTAGATTCCAAATGCAGCAACTCATAGTTCCTCTTATGGATATCAGAGACCTGAGCAAAATCCCACTGGAAAAAATACATCATCCTAGAGTGTGAGTCCCCAAAGGAAATTTCCTCTGAAGGAGCATCAGGGCTACTAGATTCCTCCTTCTTCTCTGTCCCACAGTCCAAAGGAGAAGGAATTTGAGTAGAATAAGTTAGGGATTCATCAGCAGAATCTGATTCACCCACAGAAGAATCCTAGTCTCTAGGCCTTTTAAGAGGAAAAGAGGACCAATGAGGAGCAGGAACTGAAACCCTCTGAGGAGGCTATAACAACATTAAGGCAGAAAATAACCCTTGAGTAAAAGCCTCCCACTCACTTTGAGGATCCCTAGAAGCAGAAGAAACATGTTTAAATTTTTGTTTCTTTTTTAAGGGAACGTCCTGATAAGGCTTAGACTCAGGAAAACAGTCAAGAACCATAGCAGGAACTTCTTCCCCAACCAAAAACTAAGGAACTACCCTAGGCCCTTCCGAAAAAATCAACCGTGGTTCCCTCTGAATGTCCAAGACAAACCTGTAAAGCCTCTTTGGACATGTTGCCAGCAGGATCCTCACTGGCCACCAACACGGTTGTGAAAAAGAAATCCAACAACACAGCCGGGTGAGCCTCCGGGTTTGTAACAACCTCGGGAGAAACACCTGGCAGAGGCTGGACAGTGGAAGATTCCAATCGTACTTTTTTTTCCCAAAAATCTTTATTAAATTTACACATATGACTAAGGCAATCTTACATTTATATCAATGAAAAACAAACAAAATGATATCACTTTAGTTGCAAACCGTTTACATCACACACACCATTGAAACAACTATAGTTGTAGACATTATACATCACTTATAAACCATCCAGTCATTGTCAGTTAAGCATTATATGGCTCACACAAATCCTGCCTCTTAAACCTTGTTCCTGTTCTGCATACATTGGTCCTACAATTCCTATTTTTTCCTATGTAGTTTGCTCCTTAACCTTTTCTAAAGACCCAATTCCTGATGTTTTATCTCTGTTACTATATTCACTACTTCTAGCAAAGTTGGTCTAGACTTTGATTTCCATTTTCTGGTAATTGTTTTCTTGTCAGCCACCATAATTAGACTCAGCAAGGCTTTACTATGTCTAGGCAATTCTAATTCTCTAGCATAACTCAAAAAAATCATCTCCCCAGTCAGTCCAACCCACTCAACCAGCATCTCTGACAGAATAGTCTGCAGGGAATCCCAAAAGTCCGCCAGTTCATGACACTCCAAAAATATATTTTCTCACCTACTTCTTTTTTGCCTGTCACAACTCCAACATTTGCTATCCACGTGAGAAAAACTCTTTGGAGTCTACTTGGGGTATAAAAATACCTGTGTAAACATTTCCAGGCAAAGATCCTAAATCTTCTAGATTTTGTTGCATATTTGGGAGATATACACATATCCCCCCATTGTCTCCTTGTGAATTGCTTATCCAGCCTCTCTTCCCAATCCTTTCTCAGCTCCTCTGATTGATTCTTATAATTATCATGCAAGATTTTATATGCTTTACTAATTATTCCTTTTTTCATGGCAGCTTCTGTTCTAGATTCTATTAAAAACTCTACCGGTGCTGGTCTTTCATTTAAGAGACCCCTATTTCTTTCTCTTTGCCTGTATTGTGATACAACTCCTTGACAGGGGAAGGCAATCTCTAACCTACAGTCCAAATAAATTCTTGGCCTCTTTCCATTCTATTACTTTTCCTTAGTGTTATAGGTTCATAGGTTCATACTAGGCTATCTGCCCGAGGGCATTTACAAGCCTAGCCCATCGTTTTGTGGCTTACGCCACCCCTTTAGTATGGGGAACTATACCCATTATTTTGCTGTGCCTCTGTTGAGCAGTGACACTGAGGTAATCCCTGGGGTATATCTGCGATCTCCCATCCATTGGTCAAGATTTCTCTTGAACAAGGCCAGCGAGGTGCTCTGCCTCACATATACCGGGATTTTGTTCCACAGCATAGGGAGTCTTTGGGTGATGAATCTATCCCTCCAGCACGTCCTATTAATAGCCGTGTCGAGGTTTAAGTCTCCGCCCTTGTGGCTCTGATGGATCTAGATTTTTGAGGTGAAGCATATTCATCAAATCTGGGTTTGACATGGCCTTGTATGTTAGGCAAAGGTCACCTCTGAGCAGCGGTGGCGACTGAATAGAGCTGGAGTTCTTTCAGTCGGGCAGCATAGGACAGATTTTTGAGACCCTTAATCCTTTTGGTGAGGAACTTTTGTGGCCTCTCCAGCTGCTGCAAGTGTCGGGTCAGATACATTCCGAATGGGGCATTGTACTCAATCATTGGTCTGATGAGTGATGAGTAGAGGGAGACAATGACCTCCCTTGATCTAGATGAGAATCCCTTCATGATAAGGTGGGCAATGTAGAAGGTCTTCCTAACTACTTTAGCTACATGGGTGTCGAATGACAGACTACTATCAACCTGGGTCCCCAGGTCCCTGATAACTTCTTCTGTGCTCAGTGGATTGCCACCTATTTGGTAGCTAGGGGTAACCTTGTTTTTCCCGAAGGGTATGACTATGCATTTTTGGCATTTAACTTTAGGCCATGGCTCTGGCACCAGTTATCCGTTTCTGTGAGACCCTTCTGAAGGATATCTGTGTCAGATGTGTTTTCTACTATGGCCTAGTTTGCAGTCATCTGCAAACTTTGTCAGCCATAACCCTCCTGTGTTTGCTTGTACTGAGAAGTAGATGCCAAACAAGAGTGGGCCCAGGACTGAGCCCTGTGGGACACCACTTGTGACAGGCTTTGAGTCTGACATGGCGCCAGCAACTCTGACCCTGTGGGTTCTGTCACTCAGCCAGTTTGCAACCCATCTTGTGATGTATGGGTTAATATTTAAGCTGATGAGTTTTTCAATGATACCCGAGTGGGGTATTGTATCAAGGCCTTCGCCAGATCGAGGTAGGCTGTATGGACTGCCTTTCCCTCATCAATGGCTTTGGTGACTGTTTCAAAAAGTCAACCAAGTTTAAAAGGCATGATCTGCCTTTGACAAAGCCAAACTGGGTTGGATCCAAAGTCTGCAAATTCCTATGTCTTTATTTATGAGGTCCATTATGATCCTCTCCATGGCTTTGCAGATAAGGCTTGTCAAGCTAATGGGCCGGTAATTTCCAGGGTCGGTGGAGGCACCGCCTTTGTGAAGTGGGACCACAGTTGCAGTGCGCCACTCCTGGGTGCGTATCCAGAGGTAAGACTTTGATTAAACAGCTGTCCTAGCTGTGGGTTTAATTCCTCATTGAGTTCGTGGAGCACACAGCCGGGGACACCATCAGGTCCCATGGATGCTGTGTTTTTTGCTTTGGAGAGAGCAGTTCTCACTTGGGCGTTGGAGATGTTTGGGGGGCTGCAATCGTTTGGTATAGATATCTCTCCTTTTGGGGGGGAGGAGGGGGAGAAGTTTGCACTGAACCTGTCAGCCAGTATGTTGGCAATGTCCGTAGGATCAGTAATCTTCACATCATTTTGAACTAGTTCTGAGCATATCTGGGAGTTTCCTCTCAGGTTTCTAACATAGCTAAAGAAGACCTTATGATTGTCTTTTGAGTCTTTAGCTATTTTTCTCTCAAAATTTGCTTTGGATGATTTTATGAGAGCTCTTAGTTTTTTACTTATAGTGATCAAGGGTGTCTTACCTTTTAAGGATTTTGCTCTATCTTGTAGTAGCTTCCTCCTTTTGTTGTAGAGTTTGTTTATGGCTGGGGTCCACCAGACTGGACGCTTGCCTTTGGTACAAAGAGTCTTTGTTTTGCTTGGGATTGCCTTATCCATGCAGTCCTGCAGGTGCTGGTAGAAGGCATTTGTAAGTGATTCAGCGGCTTGTGTACTGTTTTCCGCCGGCTCGGGGCCTTAAAGGAGACCACACTAGTCTTTAGAAGTGTGAAGTCGGCTTTCGAGAAGTTCTTTACTGTGGTCTTTTTATTTCAGGTGGGGTGGGATGAGGACCTCCAGCGAGATTAGTTTATGATCTGATCTCACCAGTGAGGGGTATACTTCGGTGTTGAACATTGTGCTCCCATGTTCGTGATGATGAGGTCAAGTATGTTATCTCCTCTTGTGGGGATGGTAACTAGTTGTTCCATGGCATTTGAGTTTATGAATTCCAGGAACTTTTGGGCTAGGGTGTTTGGGCTTGAGTAGTGTTCCCAGTCTATATTAGGGTAATTGAAGTCACCTAGTATGATGGTGTTTGGTGATACATTTATCCCCTCTAGTGTTTTCAGGAAGGCCATGTGAGGTTCCTGAGTTTGTGAGGGTGGCCTGTAACATGCTACAATTTGCAGAGCAGTCTTGCCTATGGTTAATTGCACCTGGATGGTCTCCGATGCATCGTGCGTTGCCACCAGTCTTGAGGTGTGGGTGTCCTTGATGAATATGGATACCCCCCCTCCTTTCTTGGTATTGTCCGGATTTTGGGGCCGGAACGCATGATATGAGGTAAAACCTGATAGTGCTGGGGTGCTCTCAGGAGCCTTGAACCAGGTTTCTGTCACAGCACAGACATCGATGTTCTCCATACTGAGAAGGGCCTCGAGTGCGTGCAATTTGAGATTCAGACTTCTGGCATTGAGCAGCATTACCCTTAGTTTTTTTCCTTTTTTGTGTTCTAGGGTGGTAGGTTTAGAATTTGAGCCTTGCCTAAAAAGGCACTATGGGGTGGCAAGAGCCTTTGCCAATATCCGGAATCCCAGGGGTGACAGGTGCAAGCCATCCCTTGCGAAGCAGCGTGGCTTGTCCAGCATGTCATTCCAGGCAGACAGACACTGGATCCCCTTTGAATGACACCAGTGTTTAAGCCAATTGTTAAAGCTGATCATCTTATCTCTGTATTGTGGCATCATTCTTGGTGAAGGTAGGATACTGCTCAAGGTCAGGGTCATACCTGCCTGGGCTACATAATCAGAGAGCTCCTCAATGTCTCTTTTCATGTAGTCCAAGGAGGTACGTCTCAGGTCGTTTACACCAGCGTGGACAATGACTGAGTCGTATTTGTACCTGCTGTTGAGAGACCTGAGTGCTTGCATTATGTGGCGGATTCTAGCGCCCGACAGGCAGCAGAAAACTATAATTCAAAGTGCTCCCAATACCTTGGTTCCTTTGCCAGTTTTCTCCAATAAATTCCAACCCCCTTGCCTATTATCTGTAACCCTGACCACAGTCAACTCTATCGGCAAAATCTCTTTTCTCTGCTCTCATGCCGGTTTGGTTCTTAGAATACTCCCTGCTATTTTATGAATATAATACTCTGTATGACTTTGGTTGTTCTCCTTAAGAGTATGCATCCAAAATCCCAATTTCTCCTTATTTCACAAGCTTCCTCTCTGTGTCAGCATCATTCCTTTCCACTTTGAATTATAGTTTTCTGCTTGTGCTGTGTATAACAGCCTTAACTGTGGTGGTCTAAAATGCCCCCTCAAATCAGGCAAACCTAGTCCATCCAGTTGTATCTTTTTCACCTTCTTCTTCTTCCTTAATGGCTAACCCTCAGGGTAGGGGGGGATTCTTTCCAGGGTATCTTTAGCAAATAGCTTAAGACGCTGGTTCTAAAGATACAAGGAAAGGGAAGAAAGTCTACTGCAAAGGGTTTTCAGGACAAATGCCTGACAAACAGACAAGACGTATGGTTATGAGAAGCACCTAGGCAAAAAAAACACTTATCCTGGTAGTCTCTGTGGGAAATCTGTCTCCCACACTGGCATTTACCCTTCCTGGATGACATTAACTCCAAGGAACACAAAAACAAGAAATAAATAAAATCCCCAAAGGGGCACTTGTCTTGCAAGTATGGTAAACTGGCATAGTTACTAACTGTAGAACGAAAATGTGTTCGACTGGCAGAAAATGGACACAAGTAAACAGAGTGACGGTGTAAAAGATACGTTCAGACTGGCGGCAAAGAAGTTCTGGTTCTGGTAGGCCCGAACGTCAGTCACCTTTATACCCTATGTTACGCAGAGAGCATTTGGTGATGTTCAACGTACCTTTTAAATAACAGCAATCTTTAGTAGACTGGCCGGATGTTGGGCGTCTGTGGCAGGGGAACCCATATGTTTTGAATACTGCAGCAGTGAATGTAAGGACATCAACTGCTACACAAGGACAGCATGCAATCATTATACTTTAGTGTTAAGTGTAGTCAAATTTTCTCCTTAAAGCTATTAACACAGACACAGAAGTATATAAATCAAAAACATCTTACAAATGGTTGGCCTTCTGTTAACAGTTCCTAACTGTACATTATATGCCAATACTATTCAGTTACGGACTATCCTTGTCTCCTTATTTAAATGGTCCACTGTATTTCAGAATTATGAGGAAAGAAAAGTTACATGCTTACTGTAATTACAAATCTGGATGCTATCCCCTCAAGACTGGAAAGATTTAGCACAGCTTGTCGCTACCAGTGCATTTTTTTCCTGGACTATCTGGAAAATCAGAAAAACTGTCCAGTAGTCCAGACAGCACTGAACAAAATACAATGCTTTGTTTAGTAGTGCAAACAGAGAGTCACAGTTTGTGAAAATGACATTTTGGACTGATTTATTTTTAAGAAACACATCACTACTGCTATGCAGTCAAATTTGAGGCTGGCAAAAAAGAAAAATAAGAAAAAAAATTCTTTGACTTTCTGCCTCTTGCTGATGTGCCCATTTATGTCACAAAATACAGAGACAAGAGTGGAGAGAGGCAAAGCTTCATGCAAGCAAAGCGTGTGGCTTTGGTCCAGGTTTTTCCATTTAAAAAACACTTGTCAAACCCAAACCAAACTGTGAGAACTTTTCCAGGTTATGAAGGCCCATTCTTTTTATTCATAATCTTCTGCAAATAAAGATCCTTCTCCAGGTCTCATAAGCCTGCATATGCATAACACAGGAATCCTACTACAGAAATATATAAGAGCTATCTATACGCAGACAATCCAAAAATCTACTAGGAAGGTCAGTAACATGCAAGATTAGTAGCAGGAAGAAATTGTGATGACAATGGAGCTACCAACCCAGTTCTGTCACAATGCTAACTACATAACTTTTCTGTCTAGGACTGTACTTCCATCCCCATCATCCTCAGGACAGAGTCCAAAGATATCCTCCTGGACAGATCCCCATGAAAGAATGCCCCAAATAATGGTGGCAACAAAGAAAGACCTTGATCTAGGGATCACACGCAGGTTACAATGTCTTGCAAAAGTATTCAATAACACACAAACATGCACTGCCACTGCATAAATATCATCAGAAGATGCATGCTTAGAGAAAGACAAAGTGGCAGCTAAGGGCTGAGTAAATAAACCTAACGCTCAACCAACATAGGGTTTGCTGTGATTTTCGTAACAAAATGTAATGCAATTTGTAGGACATTTTGAGAGATAATTTTGATACTATGGACCCCAATGTTTTACCAAATCAGATATAAATAACACATTTTCCAGATGCTTTACTTGTTTACCACATAAAATCTGAGCTACTGACACCTGTCCAATGCAACTGATATTCTCCTTTGCTGGCATAATTTGCAAATAATAACGGAAGACTGATTGCCTGTTTCAAATTTGTCCTTGTTGCACACTTTCTCATAAATGGATTTGTTCTCATGGACATTATGTTTTCACAGAACACAGGCTACTGAAGAAGAATAAAGTCTGTATTTTGGAAATTCACCTAGCAGAAGCAGTAGTCATCAGGGAGAGTTCCTCCCTAGAAAGAAATCCGTCATCAGCAGTAGCAGCAATTTTAAACGGAAGCTGTGTTAAATGTTCTAGTACAAGGTATAGATCACAGAGAGGAACAGGATCTTTAATGGGCAGACAGAGAAGATACCTGCCTTTGAGGAAAACGTTTCAGACCTTTAAAAACGCCACAGATAAGGAGCTCACTCCTTGGAAAATGTAAATGGTTGGGAGCTGAACTTTAACTGATGTGCAGCTTTACTCTAGTGTCACACATTTGGGATAAGGATTTCAAAACAGAATCCTAGGCCATAGCCTGAATTCAATAACAAGTTGACCGTTCTTGTATTTTTTTTCATGTGGAGTCTCTGATAAGAAGTACAATTCTGAACCATCCTTTTTGTGTACAAAGGGTCCCTGGCCATCAATGGAACGCGATAAACCATGCAGTTTGTCAGAGGGAGTGAAGGTCCAGGTAGTACTTCCCTGAGAGGTGTGATAAGTCTTCTGGCTAGCCTTAGGTGGAAGATCTTCTCTGGAAGTTGAGGCCCAAGCAAGGGGAACTCTACTTGCTGGGGCCAAAACAAAGTCATCAGAATGGCACTAGCCTTTTGCAACTTGGCTTTCTCTAGAAATACTGAAATAAGTAAAAATGGAGTAGGAAGTGAAAAGAAAACCAAAATTCCACTTGTAGATGGGTGTATCTCTGGCCCATCCTCCCACAAAAGGAATAAGGAAAAAGAAGTCAATGCAGTCAGAACTGACTGGGGATGCATACAGGGTACAGCAAGCCTTCTCCAATGCCAGAGCAGAGTTCTGGTCGTGGACTGATTGAGCAGCCACTCATGAAAATCAGCAGGCAATGGCTTATCTAGGAGAGTTAGCTGTTAAACGCTTCCTACACAATTAAAGAAAAGGAACAGAATGACCTGAAACAATGCTCAAAATAAACGCAGCTTTTTCACAATAATAAATCAACCGCACTTTTCTTAACATCAGCTCCCTGTGGAAAATATCTGACTAACTTTGTTAACAATATCATGCATAACCAAACAATATGTGCACACATGTGTGCATATGTGCACGTATACATCTATCTATCTATTATCTATCTATCTAGCTATTTAGCTATCTATCTATCCATCTATCTATATGGATAGATAGATATTCACTACTCAAATAGCCTTTGCTCTGTTGCTGTGAAGCCAAACATGCAGTATATCCTGGACAACAAGAAAATGTATAATGACTAACTGGTGTAACCAACTCAAGTACTTATGATGTAAACATCAGCTAAGTGTACATTAATATATTTGTTGTTTGTCAGCTGATAACTCTTTGTACACACACTATTTTTCAGTCATATCTGAAAACATAATTTGGATTTGTCCACTTACTCAATTATCATATATAAATAAACATATAAATTTAAAACAGAAAGCAGTGTAGATAAACTGGCTGAAGGTAGAAAAGCACACTGAAAACTGGTGATAGCCTGGGGCGATTCTCTTTAATGAAGCAACTTCAGCATTGCTGAAGAGATCTGCAGAATGGTCTTTCCAGAGGATTATGGGCAAAGGGGACAGGCCTGGATAGCTACAGAAAGTCCTCACAGCCCTACTAAGTCCTTCCGGGCTTAGTCTTGAAGTGGTGAAGATAGTACTACACTACTAGATATAAAGGCTATTGTTTATATAATAAAACAGTTTAAATGTTCACTTTTATTGTGCAAAATGCCCCTGTGTATATATATATATATATATATATATATATATAAATATATATATATATATATATATATATATATATATATATATATAAAATAGTGTTAATCTTTAACTGAATTTAATGTGCCTTACATCCAGAGGTGTCGGAACTGCTACTGCACCTTCCTTTTAAAAGCTTCCTGTTAGAAGAAAACTGTCAAAGATCTTCAAATTTTCATTTCCTTATAATGTCAGGCTCAGCCATATACCAGTAGACTGTGGGTTAACAGTGAAACATTTCTTGTCCATAAGCAGGTTGAGAAACTACTGTACGTCTTCTCACCTACGTACTCTATAAGAACAATATGGAGAGATCAAGGAGGTATGATTGTTTAACAGAAAACAAAACAGCAGAATTTGTTTACATTTGGCAAAAAGTGGTACAAAAAAAGTTCACAGCAGTGGCAGATGCATTTTGTAACAGGTTTTTGAAAGCTGACTGAGTACTCCGCTGCTTTCCAGAAGGAATCATGGAAATACTACAATTCATGCCGTAAACATGAAAGTGGTTCTTTGGTGCTTTCACCTGCCCAAAAAATGACTGCAGTATGACATGCTCTCACTTATAACGCAGTATTCGGAGCTTGAAACCTGAGACAAGCAAATGTTCTAGTTATTGAAGGAATAGCTCAATCACAGTAGTTAGCAAACATTATTATTTTACTAAAACACAATGAATGATGTCATACTGTTGTCATTACTGACATGGTAAGAGCATATCATTCAAATAAACAGAGCACATCAGGTGTGAGTCTGCTGAAACCTTGCCATAAATAAAGTACAGTTGTGTACACTTACCATAAATGTAGATGTTCAAGTGTATTCACTGTTGCAGTCATCACATTTGGGTTATCGGCTTGCAGTAGCCCTCAGTCGGCCTGATTATCAAAGTCTTGTGTCCTGCATCGGTTGCTGTCTCATCTTCCGTGACGTCAGGTAGTCAGGGGTATAAAGCATGCAGCCGACGCCATTACATCAGTTTTTCTTGCCCCAGATGAAGCAATTTTTTATATATATATGTATATATATATATATATATGTATATATATATATATATATACACACACACACACACACACACACACACACACACACACACACACACACACACACAAGGTTATACCTCCAACAAAAAAGCAAATACACCAAAAAGCTTTTTAGTAAAGGAGAATAGAGGTATAGCCAAAGGAAGTCAGGGGGCTGGAGGGAGGGTAACCAGGACTGCAAAAGTGAATACACTTGAACATCTACATTTATGGTAAGTGTACACAACTGTACTATGTACTTCGTGTTTCACTGTTGCAGTCATCACATTTGGGTAGATTCCCAAAGCTAAGGATGGGAGGAGGAATTTAGATAGCATTAGGACCAGCTATAAGGCCCTGCAAGACTGCAGTGGCAAAGCCAGCTCTGGATTTAGAGACAAAAGGTAAATGGTAATGCTTGGTGAAAGTATGCACAGAACTCCAGGTAGCAGCCTCTAGGATGTCTCTGGTAGGGACCACTCTGAGAAAGGCTGTAGAGGTAGATGCAGCCTGTGGGATAGGTTTTCCATGGTGCTTATAGCAGAAATTAATGCAATGGCCTATCCATTTAGAAATTGTTTGCTTTGAAATAGCCTACCCCTCTGCCCCTGCAGCAAATGCCAAAAGCAGTTGTTCAGATTTCCTTAGAGTTTTAGTCCTGTCCAAGTAAAATCTAAGTTGTCCGTGCACATCTAAGGAGTGCAGTACCCATTCCCCTTTGTTCTGTGGATTAGAAAAGAAGGTTGGCAAATTAATGGACTGATTAAGAGCCACACTGGATACTACCTTGGGCATGAAAGAGGGACTGGTCCTGAGGGACACCCTATTCGCATGAAAGATGATGAAAGGCTCCACTGCCATAAGGGCCTGTAATTCAGATACCATTCTTGCTGAAGTGATTGCTAAAAGGAAAGCTGTTTTCCAAGAAAGAAATTTTAACTCTGCAGTTGCAGCTGGCTCAAAAGGAGGAAGAGTGAGTTTTTCCAATACAAAATTAAGATCCCAGGCTGGAGTTGGGGCTCTCCTGGGTGGTCTTAAGTTTTTGGCCCCTCTGAGGAACTGCTTGAGCAGTGGGTGTGAAAAGAGGGGTGGTTCTGTGTTGTAATGAGCTGAAATGGCTGAGGCGTGAATTTTGACGGAGGAAAAGGAAAGGCCCTTGTGAAACATCTCAGTTAAGTATTGAAGAATCTGAGGTAAATTGGGCGCTGCTGTGGCCATCCCTTGAGTTTGGTTCCAGGCACAGAATCTTTTTCATTTTTCAGCATAGGATTTTCTAGTACTAGGCCTCCTTGCCTCCAAAATGACATCCAACACTTGTTTACTGAGTGATGGTAACGGAGAATTCAGGTAATTAGCCAGGCTGCTAGGTTCAGGGTTTAAAGCTGGGGGTGCAGAATCTGGCTCTCCTGCTGAGACAGCAGGGTAGGGGTCTGAGGTAGGTGCCAGGGGGCCAGCTGTGACACACTGCGCAAGAAGGGGTACCAGTGTTGGTGTGGCCAGTCTGGTGCAATCAGTATCATCCTTGGTTTGTCCTGTTTGATCTTTAGTAGTACTTTGGAGAGGACAGGCAAAGGAGGAAAGGCATAAACTGATAGATTTTTCTATCTGAAGGACAGAGCATCCACTTTCCAAGCTTGTTTGTGGGGAGTCCTTGTGTAGAATTTGCGCAAACAGATCTATATCCGGGATCCCCCATTTGTTGATCAACATGTTGAAAATCTTTGATTCCAGTTTCCACTCATGTGGGTTCATGAGATTTCTGCTTAGTTCATCTGCCAGTGTATTTTGTTTTCCTGGCAGGAATTGAGCCTGTAGATGCACTTGTTAGCTCAAGGCTGTGTTCCACAGAGCCATGGCTAGTCTGCAGAAGGGGTAAGAATGGGTACCCCCCCTGCTTGTTTATGTACTACATAACAGTGGTGTTGTCTGTCTTTACCATTAATTGTCCTGGAAAAATGTGGTCCTTGAAGGCTGTCAGAGCATTCTGTACAGCTAACATTTCTTTTTGATTGATATGCAGGTGCATTTGACTTGGGTTCCATTTGCCCTGAATGCATTTCCCTGCCAGGTGAGCCCCACCCCCATGCATAGTCTGATGCGTCTGTTGTTAGGGTTTGGGCAGCAGGGGTACAGTGAATGGTAGTACTTTGTTTTGGTGGCAGTCCTCTGCCCACCAAAGGAATTCTAACCGTAGGCAAGGTATGATAGGGATCATTGCTTCTAGGTCCTGTGAATGTTGACACCATAGGCTTTTTAGAAACCACTGTAGTTTCCTCATATGCAGTCTTGCATATGGAATTAGTAGAATGCATGAGGCCATGAACCCCAAGGCTTGCAGTATTTGCCTTGCAGATAGCAGGGTTTTATAGCCACTAGTTTGAAGTAAGTTGTCAAATGAATTTCTTTCTCTGGCGTGAGGAAAGCCATCTGGGAAGTTGTGTTCAAGCTTGCTCCCAGGAATATAATTTGTTGACAGGGTACCAGCTGTGATTTCCTTTCGTTTATGGTGTACCCTAGACAAGTTAACACTTTTTGTACAAATGCCAGATGATTCAGAAGTATGTCCTGGCTTTCTGCCTGAATTAGACAATCGTCCAGGTTTGGGTATATTTGAATATTTCTTTGCCTGCAAAATGCAATGACTGGAGCTAGGCACTTTGTGAATACCCTGGGCACAGTAGATAAGCCAAAGGGCAGTGCAGAGAACTAATAGTGCATGCAGCCTGTTTTCTAGAGTAGGTATTTTCTGCAAGATTCCCTGATTGGGATGTGCAGGTAGGCTTTCTTTAAATCCAGTGTTGCCAACCAGGTATCTTTGCCTATCATAGGAAGCAACTGGTGAAGAGTTAGCATCTTGAATTTTGAAATCACCAAAAAGGTGTTTAGGATAGACTGGTCCAGAATAGGATGCCATGAGTTGTCTTTTCTGGGTACCAGAAAAAGTCTTGAGTAGAAACCTCGTCCCTTTTCCTCTTCTGGTACAGTCTGAATAGCCTTTAATCTTAAGAGAGAGAGTACTTGCTTTTGAGCTTCTGCCCACTGATTTGGGGGTAAATCTGCCCAACCGTTTGGGGTTGGTAAAGTGTGGAAGTGAAATGTGTATCCTTGGGAAACTATGTTTAAAACCCATTTGTCCTGGGTAATGAGTTCCCAGTTTCTTGCTTGCAGAGCAATCTTTCCCCCTAAAGGAGCATTCAGTTGAGAACTGCTTGGAAGTTTTAAAGTTAAGTCATTGAGACAGCTTACCACAGGGCGGAGTCTTACTACTCCCTGATTTGGAAGTGGGAGCTCCTCACTGCTTAGTCCTGTGCGTACCATGGGACTGAAGCCTGTGTGTTCTGCTGGTTCTGGGTTTGAACTGAGAAGGCCTGGAAGAGGCAGGAAAGGACCAATTTTTTGAGGGCCATTGCCTACTAAATCTAGGAGGCTGCACTTGTAAGAAATCTTTAACAGTTTGCATAGATTTAGCTTTTTCCTCCATCTTTTTAAGAACTTCTTCTGCTTTGTCACCAAACAGGCGGTCCTGATGTAAGGGAGCATCCAGCAATTTAGTTTTAACATGATCTGGCAAAGATTGCTCCTTAAGCCAAGCATGCCTTCTAAGTACAGACCCGGTGACAGCAGCCTTGCAAGATACCTCTAGTGAATCAAAACCACATTGCAAAGTATGTTTTCCAACCTGTTCAGCAGAATGCATTAAATCCTGTAAATCCTTATTTTCAGCACAATCAGGAATCAACATAATTTTCTGTTTAAGCAATCTAATAATATGCTGTTGATACTTTAACATATGAAACTGGCAATTTAAGGCCCTGATGGCCAAGGTTGCAGAGGTGTATATCTTCTTACCCCATCTGTCTAGGGCCCTGGAATCTCTATCTGAGGGGGTAGGATTTTTGGCGGTAGTAGCCTTAATGCCCTTGGGTCCCTGTGAAATGGTCTCAGGATCTGCAGTACGATTTTTAAAAAGGAACTTGTGAGAATCAGGAACCCTGTAGTATCTATCGGGTTTTCTGGGAGCAGGAGGTAGATAGTCAGGGACCAAGCTAGATTCCGAAAAGGCATCGTCAACAATGTCCAGCACAGGAAGGATAGCTAAAGGCCTGTGTTTTGGCAGGAGTAAGAAATCTCTAAACCTCTTTTTAGAATATGAGTATGCAAGGTTTCACCAAATGAAAAATCCTCTGGGGGAGAAGCAGACAGAATAGAGTCCTCTGCATCAGAATCCTCATAGGTAGATAAGGGTAAATCCTGGTCATCAGAGGAGACAGAAATTTCAGAATCCTGGTCAGAAGAATCATAACCAAATTCAGTCCTAGGTCTCTTAGAGGGGGAAGGTTGGCTTCCCCTGATTAAAGTAATAAGGTCTTCAGCCATTCTTATCATTTGTTTTTTAGGCATAGAGGCCTGACCGTGCGGTCTGGCCGTAGGTTTCCTAGGCATGGTTCGAGTTTTAGGCCTAGAAGAACAAGGTGGCGTTAGTTTAATATGCAAGTCAGTAGGCCTGAATACACCCTCAGAAGCTGGTCCAAGGTAGAGATATCCGCAGGTTCCACAGTTGAAGCATCTCGCAGCATACCGGACTCCAAATGGGTCTCAGTAGAGGCCTATGAATCTGAAGTAGTGGGTATCAGGGGCTGCAAAAGCGCCTCACCGAGTACCGGCGAACTGGCGACTAGCTTAGGAGAAGCGTCGTCGGCAGCTTTGGACCTAGGCAGCCTGTCTCTGTCTTTATCTTTGCGTTTTTTCAGAATATCAGTAGTTGGGTGGCTTACCGAAGACATATTTGGATAACTGAACCGAGTACCAAAATATTTAAAAGCAAAAATATACCGATGGCGAATAGTTTGTGGTTTAAATAAGGCACAAAACCGACAGCGAGGTACATCGTGGTCAGGGCCTAGGCAAGGAATACAGCACGAATGAAAATCTTTATGAGGTATTTGCTTTCCACAAGAAATACAATTATTGACTTTCACTGGCATCGGTTTAGAGCAAGAAAAAGTTTCCCCGATGGGGTACTTAGCTTTAGTTGAAGACTTTTAATAATTTTGTTTATTACCCATACATTCCTCTTCAGGAATCTTATTTTAAAGCTAGGAGTTTTGTGTTTTAACAGACTATTAAACTGTTCTGTACTTTTAAACAAGAGCACTCTTTTTTTTCCTATCAGTTTAAAAATTGTTTAAAGTAACTGAAAAAAAATTTCTATGGAGAAATTCTGTTAACTTTACATTGTGGGGCTGGCAACGCTTTTTAAAGTGCTTGTTACTGTGTTTGTCTGTAAAAAAAAAGTTATTTTAAGACATTTTGTTTCTACTGGAATTTGTTTGTTACTCATTTTCCCCATGAAAGTAGTTGGTTGAGCAACCCCATAAGAAAACAGTCTAATACTGGTTCTGAAATTACCTTTGGTTGTTCCGATTCTTCAGCCTTGCTCCTTGTACCTCCGATCTATGTTCTCGCTGGTCATAGTTCTTTCCTCCCTGTTTCTTAACCGCTCCAACCATCTCAGGCCTTCCTCTAAAGTGAACGCCGATTGACCCGCCTGAAAAGTCCTCGGTTGAGGCATTTTTATAGAGCTTGTGTTAGAATTTTAACAGGTAATTGGTGTGTTTAATAAACGGTCAGAACTGTTGACTTATAGGTTCATAGGTTGGTACTGGGCTATCTGCCCGAAGGCATATATTAGCCCAGCCACGTTGTGCGGTATTCACCACCCCTTTAGTAGTTCCCTAGACCCTTGTACTAGCAGCTAGTACCCTTGGCCCCTATCTAGTAGTGCTGTTGGTGTGATCCCCGGTGTGAACTTTCTGTTACTCATCAAGGTTCCTCTTGAAGAGTGATAGTGAGGGGCTCTGTCTTATGTAGATCGGGACCCTGTTCCATAGTAAGGGTAGTCTCTGTGAAGGGAATCTATCCCTCCAGCATGTTCTATTCATTGTTGTGTTGAGGTTTATATCCCTAGAGCGTGTAGCTCAAGTAGATTTGGTTTTGCTAAGATGGAGCATGTTCAACAATTCTGGGTTGGACATGGCTCTGTACGTTAGACAAAGATCGCCTCTGAGAAAGCGGTATGCAACAGAGAACAGTCTTAGCTGTTTCAATTGCGCTGCATAGGGCAACTGTTTGAGGCCAGTAATCCTCTTGGTTAGGTACCTCTGTGGTCTCTAAAGCTGCTGGAGATGTCTAGCCAGGTACATTCCAATTGGTGCATTGCACTCAATAATGGGGGAAGAGTAGAGGGGCACCATTACATCCTTAGATCTTGATGCAAAGCCTTTCGTGATCAGATGGGTCACATAGAAGGATTTTCTAACCACTTTGGCAACATGGTTATCAAAGGAAAGCTGACTATCTACTTGGGTCCCTAGATCCCTTATTTCTTCTTCAGATTTCAGGGGATTACCTCCTATGTTGTAGTTTGCGGGTACTCTGTTTTTTCCAAAGGGGATTACTACGTATTTTTTTGCATTTAGCTTGAGACCATGGCTTTGACACCATGCATCAGTGTAATTTAGGCCCTTCTGGAGGATCTCCATGTCAGCCAGAGATTCTATTATAGCACCCAGTTTGCAGTCATCTGTAAACTTAGTCAGCCACAGCCCTTCCGTGCTTGCGTGTACTTCTGAGAAGAAAATGCCAAACAGGAGGGGCCCCAGGACAGAGCCCTGAGGCACACCACTCGTTACTGGTCTGGATTCGGACATAGATCCTGCTACTCTTACTTTATGGGATCTGACTGAGAGCCAGTTTGCGATCCATCTTGTGACGTAAGGGTTTATGCCCAGGCTGGTGAGCTTATCAATAATACCTGAATGGGGAATGGTGTCAAATGCTTTAGCAAGGTCAAGGTAAGCCGTGTGTACCTCCTTTCCCTTATCTATAGCCTGAGTAACTGTCTCAAAGAAATCCACCAGGTTCAGGAGGCATGATCTGCCCTTGTCAAAGCCGAACTGTGTGGGGTCCAGCGACTGGAGGTTCCCAATCTCTCCATTTATGAGTTCCATAATGATTCGCTCCATAGCCTTACAGATCAGACTGGTCAGGCTTATTGGTCGGTAGTTCCCAGGGTCAGTTGTGGCCCCACCCTTGTGTAGTGGGACCACTGTTGCCGTGCGCCATTCTGTGGGCACATATCCTGTGGAGAGGCTGAGATTGAACAGGGTATTAAGATGCGGGGTTAATTCCTTTTGAGTCACAGATGACACAGCCTGGGACACCATCTGGTCCCATGGAGGCAGTGTTTTTAGCTTTAGATGGAGCCTTGTTAACCAACGTATCAGTAATAATTGGACTTACACAATCCCCTGGAATGGCAATAGGCCCTGTAGGTGGTGAGGGGGGGGGGGTGGAAATTTGCACTGAACCTGTCAGCCAAGATGTTGGCAATGTTAGAAGGGTCAGTGTATTTTATTCCATTTTGTACTAGCTCAGAACAGACCTGAGCATTGCCATTTAGGTTTTTGAAGTAGCCATAGAAGGCCTTATGGTTATCCTTGGCATGCTTGGCAACTTTCTTTTCAAAATTAGCTTTAGTTGACTTGATGAGGGCCCTCAGTTTCTTACTAATGCTGATCAAGGATGATTTTTCTACTTGAAATTTGGCCTTTTTTTGTATAAGTCTCCTCCTTTTATTGTAAAGTTTGCTTATGGCCGGGGTCCACCAGACTGGTTTCTTCTTGCTTGAGGAAGGAGTCTTGGTTTTATTTGGGATAGCACGGTCCATGCAATCCTGAAGATGCATATAGAGTGCCTTGATGTAGGATTCCGCATCCTGGATATCATTATCCTTCTGCAAGGGAATAGTGAAGCTTTCCACTTCGGATGCAAGTAGTTTGAAGTTTGCTTTGGAAAGGTTTTTGACTATGGTTTCTTTGACTGTGGGAGGTGAAGGGGTGAGGATGTCCAGGGTTATCAGTTTGTGGTCGGAAATTACACTTATTACACCTACTAATTTTTTAACAAATGGCAAGTGTATTTTTTTTTTACTTATTAACCATTTTTTTAACTGTCTGATTGTTTAATTGGTGAGAGGTATGAAAGGGTTGAGTTTTTAATGATCATTTATCCTGAAGAAGTCCAGCAGCAGTTGGATGAAAGTGCTAAACCTGTGGAATAAAAAGTTTTAAAAATCAGTCTTCGTGTCCAGGGTGCCTTATATTTTAAATTCTCTTCTGGATAGAGATTTAGTTTTTGGCCCCTCTGCTGCAGAGATGATTAAAAAGTGTGTTGAAAGAGATAATCTAATACAGGGAATCACTAAGATTTGTCAGCCTTCTTTTTCCTAAATTTCCAAGGGATTCTCTAACTCCTTATCCAGTTCTGGTAAGAAACAAAATAAATAGTCTCAACAAAATGTAGGTAAGAAGACGTTTAAGAAGAAAAGGCAAAGGGATTCCAAGAAGAATTCTGGAAACTCCCAAAACCAAGGACAGTGCCAGAAGTTAGAATGCCTGTTTAACAGACTTGTTTCCCCCTCCCACCCTGGCAGAAAGTCTGAATCTCCACTTTTTATTTGTCAACAGTTTCAAACAAATGGGTTCTGGAAATGATACATCGAGTTTGTCCTTTCCACCCTCTGCACTTCTATCTCCTGTTATAACTACTCTGTATTTAATCTCCTCACAGCTATGCACCTGCAGATATATTGCTTTCATGTGTACTGGAATACACTCTATGCACCATTGTAAATATCATTCACTAACATCTTCACTGTTGCTTCTATTACCAGTTTCAAGCATTGTAATTGTACTGTATGATTTTTTTCTGTTTGTGTGATTATATTTTCTTTGTATGTAATTTTGTGGAGCTTTTCTCCCCGCCTCCACCGAAAATGGGCTCATTTCAGGCCCAATGGACTTTCCCGGTTAATAGATGCAATAAATAAATAAATAAATAAATAATAAGTTTATAAATGGCAGTGGGATGATATTTCTCCTTTCTAGGGGATAATTTTTCATGCCCCAAACCAGACTCTTTTGTTTCCATCCATCCTTCATCACATGCTGCCCCAAGGAGTGACACAACCAGTTCCCTCTTCCCAATTGGAAAAGTGGTTTTATTTGATTATGTTTTAGAGCCAAAGAAATAAAGAAAAAACTTGGGGACCAGTTCTGTATCTTTCTTTTCTAAACCTGTCTGTGATAGTTCTCAATTTCAAAATGGTGTCACTTCACTATCTGTTATATCTTCTTCATTCCAGTTTCCTGGTAACAGTATATTTAAAAGGATGCTTATCATCTCTTTCCTATTCATCTACACTTCAGGCGTTTACTAAGGTTTTGTGTGTCTGAGTCACCTTATAAGTTCTCTGTCTTACCCTTTGGACTATTCACTGCACCAAGAGTGTTCACAAAGGGTACAGATCCAACTATCGCTTACTGCAAACTTCAAGGTCTTCACATTTTTCCATATTTAGATGACTTGCATAACTTTGCAGAGTCTTTTTTCAAAGTATCAGTGATCTCTCTACCTTTGGTGAGAGACCTCTGGTCAAGCTGGGATTCCAAGAGAACACTCAAAAGTCTTTCTTGACTCATTCTCCACAGGATTGTGGATCTGGAATGTCAACCAGAAACCATAGTTCAAACAGCTTTTCTTCCACAGGGAAAAAAACAGATTGATATCTACATCTACTTCTATGGTTTTCCACTTCTGTCACTGAGAGGGAACACCTCAGGATTTTAGGTGTCATAGCTTCTATGATTCTGACAATATTTTTGGCAAGACACCACACAAGAAAGATACAGTAGTATCTGAAGTCTTGCTGGTCCCAGCATCATCCCGGCCCTGTCTTTTCTGATCCCAGTGATGAGGTTTCCTGGAGCAGAACTCACTTGATGGAGACAACAGATATCCCTAAATCCAGCCCCCACCCCATTCCAAGGCAGTCAGTCACTACAGACACCTTAGACTTGGGGAGCAGTTTTAGGAGGGATAACTTTTATCCCTCCTAAAACTGCTCCCAATGGTGTACGGGACTCCAAGGACAGATGTAAGAATGTCAATATAAAAGAGATGCTTTCCCTGATCAAGGCACTCAACTCACTGAATCATCTTTGGTCCCCAGAAACTTTTCAAGTTGTTAGACAATACTACAGTCATGGAGTACATCAACAAGTAAGGGGGAACTAGGTCATACCCCCCTCTGCAGACTAGTCATGTTAGCTTGGGATATAGATTCACAACACAATGTCATTCTACAGGCATCCTATATTCTGCCACTGCAAAACTGTGTGCCAGGCAAGTTGTGCATGACAAGGGCAGACCTTCATGAAGAAAAACCTAGACCGGGGGGGGGGGGTCTTCCAAGATTTGATCTATCTGTGGAGACTACCTCAAGTAGATATGTTTGCCTCATCCCTGAACAATCAATGGGTAAAGTTCTGCTCCAGGACTCCATGCAAGAAGGCTTGCATGAATGATGACTTTTCTTTTCCCTGGACAGGAATGTTCCTGTATGCTTTTCCACCCTTTCCACTGATATCCAGGGTACTTCTGAAGATTCAGAAGGAATCCCCCAAGATCACTGTGGTGACTCCCTTCTGGCCCAGGCAACTGTGGCTCTCCCTTCTTTTGGAAATGGCTAGGGCAATTACCACAAGTTTCCTCATAAACTGGATCTACTCATATAAGAACAGGGGTGTTTGCTACACCCCAACACCAATCAACTTCAACTGACTGCCTGGATGATAAGGTCATAATTCCTTTTAGGCACCTGTTTAGTGAGGATATGCAGCTGATACTAATGAAGGCAAGAAAGCCTGCTACTAGAAAATTATATATTAGCAAATGAAAAAGGTTTTCTATTTTGTGCCAACAACATAATCATCACCTGTCCAAGCCTTTTTGATCTCTGGATTTACAATATTTGTGTGAGTTACTATCCTATGGCCTTTCTTACTCCTCTGTTAAGGTTCATTTATCGGCCATTTCAGCATGTCTGCCCATGGATTCTCCACTTTCAATGCAATTGCATAACTTGAAATAATTCATTTCATAAGTCAAAGATGAAACGTGAGTATTTTATTGCTCAGTCAGTACATTCATTTTGATAGAAAGTAAAGCAGATGTCTCAATATGTTTGACTATAGGAAAGGAGAATGGCATTTAAGTTAAACAATTTGCAACATTTGAATACAATACAGATTGCAATTCTTTCTTTTTTTTGACTCCACAGAAATAGTAAGACATTCTCTTCGACCTCAGTAATGTGCACATTTCTATGAAGCAGTTTAGTAAGCTAATGCTTTTTTAAAATATTTTGATATTTGATGTGTTAAGAGTATTACAGAAATTTGAAAAATAGGCTCTTGTATTTTAAAAACTAATTCAAATCTTTCTGTCAGAGCTATAAAATGTGTGTGTTTTTGTTTTAACATGATAAAAAAAAAAATATATATATATATATATATATATATATATATATATATATATACACACACACACACACACACACACACACACACACACATATATATATATATATATATATGGTTTACTATTTAAAAGTCGGCGTAGCATTGCACGCCTATGAACTATTTGAACCACAGATGTTCAAACAGTTCATATGTGTGCCAGCCACGTAATCGAATAGAATATTTGCAAATGGTCTGTGCATTCGCAAATATAATGTCCGATTATGTACAGGGATCACAGTACAGTGCAGTAAGGGAAATACATCACTTTCCTCACTGTAGTGCGATCTCGGAGTTGGAATAAATAGTTGGGGGGTGCAGGGGGGCTTGCCCCCTTGCATAAATGGGATGTTAGGTTTCCTAATTAGGGAGTTATGGGAAGGGTGGGATTGCTGTTAAGTGCCGAAAATGTTGTGTTCGATATTTCCGGCATTAACAGCTGTTTTTTGACATTAGGGCCGTTACGCATTGTGTACTTTCAGTGAAACACTTCACTCATAAGTACCATTTTTTTTTCACTTTCGAGATTTTAACAGTAACCCTATATATACATATATATATATCCAGTGATCTCTCTTTTGCAATGCAGTTTAGTATGATAAGATTATCTGTGACCTATAAGTTTAAAGATGCTTTTATTTCTTCAGGTCCCACTCTGTTATACTTATTTATTTAGAGATATAGTTATAATAATGTTGATTGAGTGAATATTTTAGGAATATTACATAGGTCGTTTAAGATACTACTATATAAACAGATATATTGTATACTATTTTTTTGCATTATTTAATGTCTATGATTAATAGAAGAAAATTATTACATTATTACAAAATTCCCAGTATTACATGGGAAAATATACAACTAAATTAATAGTCTCTTATTATTTTAACATATATACAATATGTTAATTATTTGTAAGTTATGGTAGATTTTGGCTAGGTTTTTTGGATTAATTTTTAGGTGTTGCTAGATAGAGCAATAGTTTACCAGTTTGACTATTCAGCAGGCAGACTAGGAACTTTTGTATCCATGGTAAGTTGTGTTTTACTAGCATTAGATACAGATAAAGTTGGAGACTTGTCTTTGTTTTTGATATTTTTATATTTAATTTCTACAAAGGAAGAATTCAGAAAAATCTGGAATGTCAAGATACTGTCAGAGGAAAACATTAGAATCTTATATAATTAAATTAATATGGTGGATAAATCTGTCATATTATCTTTTACAAGAAATTTTTTCAAATTCATAGTAGGAATAGTTTTAATCTAATGCAAATGGTCTAAATAATGGCAAGAAAAGGAAATCATTAATAGGATATATAAAATTAAATTGAGAAGACATTCTTGCAAGAGATTTACTTGATGGATAAAGATACACAATATTTAAATAACTTAGGTTATAAACATCATCTCTTCTTTTAACAAAAAAGTAGACAGGAACTGCTATACCTTGGAGAAAATCTACTGCGATGCATAAGGTCATGAAATCCTTTAATGATCCTAAAGGAATGTATACATTTGTAATAATTAAATATAATGGCAAACTCTATTATACATTAGCTAATTTTTACTGGATCGTACAATAGGTGCAAGAGTAGCCAAAGATCACTTCAGCTTGCTATAAAGTCAATGGAAGGGTAGATACATTTTGGCAGGGAATTTTTACTGCATGTCTAGTATAGAAGATACAAGTAAAAAAGAAGAAAGTTTAAATACTGTCATCAGCTAAAGCACTAAACAGATGGATTAGTAATAATAATTTCTTTGATTTACTAGTAAAAGCAGAAGATAAGTTGCTGTTCTTCACTCATTGTTATGTTCATGGTACACAAACTAGAATTGACAAGATTTGTGCCTCTATAGATTTACTTAATAAAGTGATGTATTTAAAACTAGTCCTTGTCCTCTATCTGATCATAATGCACTAAGTATTTATACAGTAATGGATGTACGGAAATTTCAGATTATTTATAAAATCTCAGCATATATGATGAAATTAAAAGAGTTTAAGAGTTACTTTAAGGAACAAATCGAGGATTTTTTAAATCTTTGAATGTTAATGGTCAGGCTAGTAAAATCAGACTATGGGACTCCTTAAAAATGCATATTAAAGACAGAATGGGAAGATGGGTTAGTAATAAAATGAAAAAATGGGATAAAGAATTGTTATAAATACAAAACAAAAATATACAAAGCAAGGATTGAGCAAAAAATAAATTAGGTAATACTGAAAGCATTAAAAAATTTATGACAAAATATCAGTTTTAACACATAAAGTGGAGATAGCTTTAGAAAAAATAAAATTGCATAGTTATGCGATGACTTCAAAAAATCTACATATAATAGCCAATAGAAGTAAGATGTTAGGCAAAATGGCAGAAATCAATAATATCCAAAATTCTCACACTAATAAGCTTACTTTAGATATAAATGAAATGCTCAATATTTTTTAAAAAATTCGACGAGGATCTTAATAAAGATAAAAATAATAATCCTGATGATTACAAAATTGACAATTATTTAAAGAAAAATGTTACCTGTAAACTAAATGACCAACAAATATCTCAGTTGAATAAGCCTATTACCCTGACAGAAGTTAAAGAAACTTTAGAAAAGGTAAAAATGGTAAAGTCCAGGGTTAGATGGTTTAGATATTTTATTATATAGCTGTTTCCATTAAATATTTTAGAATTACTGAGTGATGTTTTCAGGAATAATCATGGTGACAGAATAATTCTTCCCTCATGGAAATTTTCTGTTATCTCATCTATACTTAAACAAGGAAAGTATAATAAATCAGTCTCCTCATACAAACCTATTTCATTACTAAATGTAGACTATAAAATATTTACTTTCATTTTCGCCATATGATTAACAGCTATAGTAGATTAATGGGATTTACAGTCAATAGATTAATGTACAATAATATAAAAGGGTAGTAACTATCTTAGATTTAGCAAATGGTATGAACAAGAAATTGGCCCTAATTAGCTTAGATATTGAGACAGCTTTTGATTATGTACATTGGAACTACTTGTGTAAAGCTTTAAAAGTGTTTGGCTTTCCAGAACAATTTATTGGAATACTAAAAAACCTGTACAAAGACTCCAACGCATATGTTAAAATTGGATCTTATATTTCTTAAGGATACACTTTAAACAAAGGCAGAAACAAGGGTGTCCCTTGTCCCCTTTATTACTTGCATTAGTTATTGAACCTAATAGTATAAGAAACAACAGAAAAATTGATGGAGTCTCAGTTAATAAAGATTGTCATTCTAAAATACAACTTTTTGCAGATGACATTTTACTAACTGTAGGTGATTTAAATTATTTGATCAAAAAAATAAATGAAGAAATTAAAAAAAAATCAAGAATGATCACTGCTGAAATTGAAAAGCAATAGAACTGAAACTTTAGTGTTAAATCAATTACTAGACAGTAAGTTTAAGGATTAGTATAAATATAATTGGGAAGGAAAAGAATTAAAATATTTAGGAATAAAAACCTATCCAGATTATGAGTAAGATCGTTAATAATAATTTTGAAAAAGTAACTGAAGAAGTGTTATTTCTTATTAAAAAAATGGAATGATTTTTTTTTTCTTTTGAAGATAGGTTAGTGCTTATTAAAATGATTATAGTACTCAAGATTTTATACACACACACACACACACACACACACACATATATATATATACATATATATATATATATATATATATATATATATATATATATATATATATAGCTTTAATACCTGACAAAGGACTTTTAAAGAAAAAGGAAAAAATGTTAACTTTATTCTTGGGGTATCCAAAAAAGCCGAGAAGTGCTTATAGAAATCATATAAGATTATGGGAGTATGGTGGTATTAGCTTCCCAGATGTAGAAACTTATTCTATTGCTGCAGGTTTTAACTCTGTTACATTGTGGATAGACTCAAACTACACTAGTCAATGGAAAACCACCCAGAAGGGATTATACTAAATTCTTATTAGTTTATTAAAGATGATAAATTAGACATGTGTAATAATCTTTTCATCTGGTTAACAAAATTTACCTTAGAAGGAAATTAATTTCAATCTTGAGCCCTTTCTTATTTGCAATGGTGATTGGCAGGTTTACAGACGAGATCAGACAGAAGTCCCCGTGGACAATGATGTTTGCAGATGACATTGTGATCTGTAGTGAGAGTAGGGAACAGGTGGAGGAGAACCTGGCGAGATGGAGATATGCTCTGGACAGAAGAGGAATGAAGGTCAGCAGGGCTAAGACAGAATATATGAGTGTGAATGAGAGGGAGGACAGAGGAATGGTGAGGATGCAAGGAGTAGAGGTGGCAAAGGTGGATGAGTTTAAATACTTGGGATCAACAGTTCAGAGTAATGGTGAGTGTGGAAGAGAGGTGAAGAAGAGAGTACAGGCAGGATGGAGTGGGTGGAAAAGAGTGTCAGGAGTGATTTGTGACAGACAAGTACCAGTAAGAGTGAAATGTAAAGTCTACAAGAGGGTAGTGAGACCAGCTACGTTATAAGGGTTGGAGACAGTGGCACTGACAAAAAGGCAGGAATTAGAGCTGGATGTGGCAGAGTTAAAGATGTTAAGATTTGCACTGGGTGTGACGAGGGTGTACAGGATTAGGAATAAGTATATTAGAGGGTCAGCCTAGGTTGGAAGGTTTGGAGATAAAGCCAGAAAGGCAAGATTACGTTTGTTTGGACATGTGCTGAGGAGGGATGCTGAGTACATTGGGAAAAAGATGCTAAGGATGAGGCTACCAGGTAACAAGAGAAGAGGAAGGCCTAAGATAAGGTTTATGGATGTGATGAGAGAGGACATGCAGGTGGTTGGTGTGACAGAGCAAGATGCAGAGGACAGGAAGAAATGGAAACAGATGATCCACTGTGGCAACCCCTAATGGGAACAGCCGAAAGAAGAAGAAGAAGAAGACTCTGCATATCTGAAATAAATTATTAAACCAGTTAAGAAATATGTTTTTAAAATAACATTAACATCAAAATGGAAATGTTTGTGCCTTCTCATCGCACATACCTCTAGATTTAAGAAACTCAGAACAATGTTATAATGAATTTACTAAAAATGAATTATTAGTATTATGGTATGATTGTTTTGAAAAAGGAAAAGCCAAGTCCCCACAATTTTTAATGAAAGAATACAAGTCAGATTAATCTGCTAACCAGTTAATATTTTCTATCAATAAGAAATGAAATGAATTTGTGGGTAATATAAGTGAAGAAGAACAGAACATTATTCCCCTATTATATGAATATGTGAATGCTGTTATCGAAGGTCAACTGACATACAAATGAAGCTTGTCCAAGTTATATAAGTTAATTATAGATTTAACTTTGATGCAAAATTCTGGAACTGTTTAGACAGCTGTGGATTAAGTGACACAACAGATGGTAAGAACAAAGCTTTGATACTTAAATCATGTAGTCAAACTTCTTCAAGTTTATACTCGAAAGGTTTTATGTGGAAATATATACACAGAATATTTGTTACATCATATAAAATCTCTAAGTTTAGTAAAATGAAGTCTTCAGTTTGTTGGAGATGTAGTAAAGATGTAAAAAGCTGACTGGATAAACATGTTTATGTACTGTGAAAAATTAAATGTATATTGGAAGGAGATAAGTATGTTTTTTAAGGGGTTATGATCTGATAATTGTTTTTTAACTAGATCAGTAATACTAATGAAAGTCCCACTTCCTGTATTTATAAAAGCCAAAGAGCAAAAACTCTTCTGGGCTCTCTTGGCAGTTGCCAGAAAAGTTACTACAAAAAACTGGAAATCGAAATTAGTTTCTACATTTTAAGAATTTTTAAATGTAACAAAAATACCATATAAAACTGAAAAAAAAGTGATCAGAATAAAATCTATAAATCACAGTAAGACCTTAAGTTGTTGGGATAACCTTGAAATGATGCTACTGAAATACCAAGATTCTTAATGTGTTAATTATATAAGATTACCTTGATGATTCAATGCATTCCTATCATTGTATAACAATACACGATATTGAATTTCTTCCTGTGTATACATTGTTAAAATGCCAAATGAATAAAAATTAAGTCAGAAGAAATATAGTTTTACATTACATTAAAAGCTACCAAATCAATTTACTTAGCACTGAATAATTACAGTATACTGCTAAATGCCAATCAAAATCCTGAAACCTGAAAGCCACTGCATATCATTAAATCATACAAAGTTTAGTAAAGTCACAAGCAAGCAAACACTAAAGATAAACAAGAGTTCTTGAACAAAACCTGGACTCCTTTCCTTCCATTTCCTCCAAAAATGTAAAAAGAGGGCACTGAGTTACATATGTTTTGCAATGCAAATCACTATGGGTGAAATTCAGACACATGAAATGCACTGAACTGCATGATTGTAAGGAAGGAAAACACCTATGAGAGACTCAATAGCAAAGCCTGAACAGTGTGTACCATCAGTAATGATGCTATGCTCTAGCATATGCTGCATCACATAATTAAAATTTAAATGAGTAAGGAAAGTGCCTTGCTTAGAAGATGCAACACATGAAAATTGTACTGTATTTCTTCATTTTTTTTTTTTTTTTTGCTGGTTGCTTGAGAGTGCTGGTTGCTTGAGTTCTGGTTAACTGAGAGTTTACTGTACTAGTATACAATTGTAAGGGTTAATAGATTTGTTGTGGAAAATGAAGGGCAAACTACTTAGCTTTTACTTGAGAAGTACTGAACTGGAGGTAGTTTGATAATCAAGATAAGCATTTTGTTCCAATGCTGAGAGATGAAAATTATTTTATAAGAAGAGAATGGTCAAAAGTTTTTTTTTGACAAGAAAAAGAAACCCTTTATCAAAGTTAGCATATACAGTGTTTGTATCTTGAAGAAAAGCTGTAGTGGTATTACATTTGGGACGAAAACCTGCTGTCTGAGTGACAGAATATATCTACCTTGCATGAAGTAAATCATCTGCTTGTAGGATGTGTTCACATATCTCTGTTATCAATCACAGAACTGCTAGAGAATGAAAGTGTCTGCATTCGATGGGCTTGCTTGGTTTAGGAACTTGAAATACTGCTATACTTTTCCAGTCACATTAAATGAGACAGAGACCAAATATCAACATAACTGGTTGTGAGATGAAGGAAGTACACATTTTGAGGAATCTAGGATGGAACAGATTAAATGAACAGGAAAGCATTGCAGTTTTTTATGAGGCGTTGATATACTGAACTGGACAACAGAACTAAATTCAAAGGGAAGGGAAAACAAATGAGAATTAGGGGAAGTAATTTTGGGTGAGTGATACTGCTGGATCATTCAAGAGAGTGTTGGACTGCTGAAAAACTGAGTTGTTGAAGAAGACTTTGAGTCCTTCTGCGGCTTCTTTAGGAGACATGGGAATGTAGTCTGAGCGACAGTGTTCCATTATATTAATCTACAGAATGACCTGGGAATTTTTCTTAACTTCAGTCCAATATGATTTATGGTTACCAAAAAGGTATTTTTGCTGATTTCTGCAATAGTTCAACTTAGCCTCAATGGCCTCTGTTTGGGTTTTTCTTCAAAGATTTAGCCAGAGGGAGTGAGAATGAGGAATTTGAAAAATTTCCACCTGTTACAAGATTTGTTCCTGATCTACATTTTCTTCTTTAGTTCAGATGAGAGACAATAATAACACTCACCACAACATGTCTTTTACTGATAAGATAACTAAAATATCAAAATATCCACCTGATATTAAGTCTGTCTCTCTTCTTGAAATAAAGATGTGAAATGATCATAGAGGGATAAAGCCCTGACTACACCACAGAGGACCCATATTTGACTAGCTGTCGAGACCAAATGACAGCAAGACTGCAGTGAGCAGTCAATGCCAACTAACCCTTCATGGAGGGAGGGATGCGGCTTAGCTTGTTGCAATCACATTATGAAGAACCAAGGAAGACCCAAGCTGCCAGGAGTGTGAACCAGGTTGGGAAATTATGAATGCACATAAGCATGGATGTACCTTCTGAAGGCGGCAGCAGCAGACAGCAGAAGGCTACCGTGCTGGAATTTGTGTGCGTTAGGGAATACCCATTCCACGGCAGCAGGTGATACTGTACTAATGTCCTCTATTTCCTCATGGACCCCATATGGGAGATGATAGAGCCTGGGGGAGGCTAAGCTAACTCAGAAAGATCTGGTAAATGAGGACAGGAGCTGGTGTCAGCTGACTGTCAGTTGAAGGAGTAGGAAAAATGTGCCAAACAGGAGGGGTCCCAGGACCGAGCCCTGGGGAACACCACTTGTAACCGGTTTAGAGACGGACCTAGCTCTCGCAACTGTCACCATGTGGGTTCTGTCTGTGAGCCAGTTGGCAACCCATCTTGTGATGTAGGGGTTTATGTTCAGGTTGGTGAGCTTGTCTATAATACCAGAATGGGGAATGGTGTTGAAGGCCTTAGCGAGGTCTAGGTAGGCTGTGTGTACCACCCTTCCCTCGTCTATAGCCTTGGTAACTGTCTCAAAGAAGTCCACCAAGTTTAAGAGCATGATCTGCCCTTAACAAAGCCAAACTGGGTAGGGTCAAGTGTTTAGAGGTTCCCAATGTCTCTGTTAATGATTTCCATGATGATGCGCTCCATAGCCTTGCAGACAAAGCTAGTCAGGCTTATAGGGCAATAGTTCCGATGGTCTGTTGTGGCTCCACCTTTGTGTAGCGGGATAACCGTTGCTGTGCGCCACTCTATGAGTATGTAGCCTGTGGAGAGGCTGAGGTTGAACAGTGTGTTTAGGTGAAGGGTTAGTTCGTCTTTGAGCTCGTGTAGGATGCAGCCTGGGACACTGTCTGGTCCCATTGATGCTGAGTTTTTGGCTTTGGAGAGGGCTGTTTTAACCTGAGTGTCTGTGATTTCAGGGACTCTACATTCTTCTGGTATGGTTATGGGTCCTTTTGGGGGTGAGAAGGGGGTGAAGTTTGCGCTGAACCTGTCTGCCAGGATGTTGGCGATATTGGTCGGTTCAAGGTATTTTGTGCCATTCTGCACTAACTCCAAGCAGATCTGAGCATTGCCACTTAGATTCTTGACATAGCTAAAGAATGCCTTGTGGTTATCTTTGGGGTCCTTGGCAATTTTTCTTTCAATACTTGCCTTGGATGATTTTATGAGGGATCGTAGTTTCTTGCTGATACTGATCAGGGATGTCTTCCCTTCCTTGGATTATACTCTTTTCTGTACTAGTTTCCTCCTTCTATTGTATAGCTTGTTTATGGCAGGAGTCCACCAGACTGGTTTCCTTTTCTTGGAGGAGTGAGTCTTGGTTTTGCTTGGGATGGCACGATCCATGCATTCTTGTAGCTGCCCGTAGAATGCATTAGTAAAGGATTTTGCAGCTTGGACAGTGTTATCCTTCAGCATGAGGGCTTTGAAACTTTAAACCTTAAACCTCAATCGTCCTGCTCCTGAACATTATTTTACATGTATTGTTCCAAAAACTTCCATTTACTTCTATGCAATTTGATCCTTCCCTTTTCTAAATATCCTTCTTCCATTTCTTTTATCTCATTTATAGTATTCTGGTCTATTGTCAGCCATCGAATGTGCTAACTATTGAATGGCTGGACACTGAACAATAAGCATCCAAAGTTCACTCAGCAAATGTTCATTTCATCTAAAGAGCAACTAACTATTTGTCCAACACTTTCCCATATCACATACGGAAGTGTTTCAAACCCCTTTTCTCCACCGTAGTGCGGTTTTGCAGTTGGTATACATAGTAAGGGGGGTGTGGTGGGTGATGTCCCCTTCCTGGGTGGGTCTGAAACACTTCTGTGTGTGAGAAGGGGAAGTGCTGGACAAGTAGCTACTTACTCTGTTGATAAAATAACAGTTCAATGAGTGAACTTTAAATGCTTATTGTTTGATGTTCAGTTTTTTGATGGTTAGCCCATTCCATGGCTGAACATAGAACCATAGTATTCAATACTTCAAATACAGTTAGTCTAGAATTCGATTCCACTTTCTAGTAACTTTATTTGCTAGCCAACAGAATCAAACTTAGAAATGCCTTACTATGTCTAGGCAATTCAGATCCTGTGTCACAGCTCATAAGAATGATTTCCTTAGTTACAGCCAGTTGTTCATCCAAAAGTTCTGACAGAGCACTCTAGCAAATTTTTAAAATCTGCCAACTCATTACACTTCCAAACACATGTACCCAGGTACTCCGGCGATATTTTACTTGAGGGCCTCACCTTGTGTTTCGTGCAGAAGTGGCTGTATCGCGAATGACTGACGACCAGGTCTGTATATGTAATGAGCCATGATTGACATGACATTCTAATCAGCTGTTGCTAAATTAAAACAAGCCTGTAAAAATATTACCCCTTAAACAGAAGAAACTGATGTAACTGCACATTATACACTACTGATCTTGGGTCACTGCTCTACAGTATGTCTGTTTACTGCTTGTCAGATCATAAAACAGTATACCCGCTTCCTCTGCAAAAGATATGTACTGATCTAAGAGGTGGGGAGGTAATCCCATTGATCAGAAGTAAAAAACAATTCCTGGAGGATGTCCATCGTAATGTCAAAAAAAATACATAACTCAGGATCGTAACAGCATTATTACAAACATCAATAAATACAGTATGTTGCCATGGCAGAGACAAGTTTAAACCCAATGAAATGCATCAATTACATACTAATATTTATAGTTTAAGCAAATGAGACCATGAAAACAAACCACAGCATGCACAAAAAATGTGAATGAAATGGTTTATAAACATGTCTAAAGCACGTTCTGCGCAATGAAAGACATGCTAACTTTTATTTCGAAATGTGTGCTAAAACTATTATACTTGTGCTTACTATTATACTTTGTAGAGGGTACTCACATCGGTTAACTGTTTACATGACTAAACAGCCATGTTAATAAATGAAATAAAGTAAGTTTTAAGTATTATAATAACACATGTGATTTACGGAAGATGAACTGCTTAAAAGATGCTCATGAAATACCATACGTACATCCCACGCAACACAAATTATTAAAGACTATCTTACAGTGCTGACTTTATGGATATTAACACTAGATTCTACATACTAGAAACATATGCTAGTGTTGCTATTGAGGGAATGCATATTCATCAGTGCCCAATTATGAAATAGCACTGGGGTGGGTTTTGGGCGGGGCTTGCTACTGAGCATCTAGTGAGGCCCTCACGTAAAATATAGCCGATACTCCTTTCCTCCCCATCACACCTCCAACATTTGCTATCTACTTGAGGAAAAATTCTATAAAGTCTGCGTGGGTATAAAAATACCTATGCAAACACTTCCAAGCAAAGATCCTAAACCTTCTGGACTTTGTTGCTTACTTTGGAGCCATATATATGTTATCCCATTGTTCTCTTGTAAACTGTTTTTCTAGTCTCTCCTCCCAATCTTTTCTAACCTCCAGTGATTGATTATTATAGTTATCATGCAATATTTTACATCCCTAACTAATTATCCCCTTTTTTAACAATAGCTTCTGTTCTAGATTAAACTAAAAAAAAAAAAAAACACCACAGCAGGTCTTACACTTAAGACTCCAACTCCCCTAAGCCTTTCTATTTGTCTATACTATGACATCAATTCCTGGTAGGGAAGGCAGTCTCTAACCTGCAGTCCAAATGTTTTCTTGGCTTCACCCTACTCTAATAACTTTTTCTTTCTAGTTATTTGCTCCAATACCTTGGTTCCTCTGCCAGTTAAATCCTCTTGCCTATTTTCTGTACTCCTACTTGCAATCACCCCTGCTAGCAAAATCTCCTTTCTCCATTCTTGTGCGGGCCTAGTTGCTTGGAATACTTTTCGCTACTTTATGACTATAATATCCTTTATTGTTATTATTCTCCTTAAGTATCTACATCCAAATCACACTTTCTCTTTATTTCTTGAATCTTTCCCCTGCTTCATCATCATCCCTTTTCATTCTGAATTATAACCATCTTCTTGTGTTACGTATATAAGCCTTAACTGTAAAGCTCTAAAGTATCCTTTCAAATCAGGTAATTCTAAACCTCCTTGTTCTGTTGGAAGGATCAACTCATCCCACTTTCCTTTACTCCCCTCCCAGATAAATTCCTTCAACTCTTTTATTAATTATTGTCCACAACTTATTCCATGGTTGGTAAAAATATACCTGACCCATATATAAAATTAAAGGAACTAAAAACATTTTCACTGCTTGTAGCTTACTATCCATAAATAAGAGCTTCTAGTTTATCAGTTTTGTATTATCTTTTGTTTAGTCTTTCCTACACATCATTAGCTGTCATGTCAGAAGCCTTTTTAATCCATACTCTAAAAACTTCCATGTTATTATGTCCCCAAAAATATAGGTATTGCTGAACCAATTTATGTGTGAGTGAATAATTTATGGCTATAGCCTTTGTTTAATATTCATTAATTTTATATCCTGAAAAGACATGAGCCTGTCTCAAAATGTTCTACAACACTGAGATGACCTTTTCTGGATTGGTCAGATATAAAATAATATAATCTGCAGATAAAGTCAACTGTTCTTTATTACCATACCAATTATATACTTGCAGTTCTGAGTCCCTTATTTTCTTTGCCAATGGCTCTACATATAAAGCAAATAGCAAAGGGGAAAGAGGACAACCCTGTCTGATTCTTCTCTTTAAACACAACTTATAAGAGAGGAACCCTTCCACTCTAATTCTTCCCTCCGATCCTTTATATAACCTCCTAAATAACATTATTATTGTATCAGGGAATGCAAATGCTTCCACTGCATACTCACATAAATCCCAACTTACTCTGTCAAATGCTTCCTCTGGACAATATCTGTGGTATTTTCTTACATTATGCTTCTGTACTCATCACTGTTCTACTAATGTTGTCAGTTGTTTGCCTCCCCTCCAGAAAACTACAATGATCTGTATCAATCCATTTTGACAACACCTTTGCCATTCTTTTAGCTAGTAAAGCCATAAACACCGTATGATCATAATTTAAAATTGAATTGGGTCTGTATGAAGCTGGGTCTGATGGGCCTTTTCCATCACTGGGTGATACAGCCACCACAGATTTCTTCCACTGTTTTGATGCTTCCCTTCCTTTTAAAATACTGTTAAACAAAAGTTTGCAGATTTGTATCACTTTCTTCCCTCCTAATCATCACAGGAATACCATCCATTCTTGGAGACTTTTCTGATGCTTGATTACACATCACCATTTTTATCTTACCTCCTCCTATCTTAAGTGTTAGTTGTTGAGCCTCATCTACCACTAACCTTGCCATAATTAAGTCTTCCATAAATATTTCAATTTGTGCTCTTTCTTGATTTCCACATTTCTCTGCTTTACATAGATTTTCATAAAATATCCATAATATCTGTAGAACCTCTATACCTCTGGTTATTTTTCTTGTTATAGCCTCCCTAGGTTTGGCAACACCTTCTTTTACTTTCGGGTGCCTAAACTGTTGCCATAAAAGTTTTTGAGCTCTGGAGCTATTATCAAAAAATAGTTGCTTAACAGCCATGCATATTATCCAGACATTCCCATATTTTCTCCTTAACACCTTGTATTTGCACCTTTTCTTGTTCAGTGAGATTCCTCTTATTCTGCAATGCCTTAACATTTGCCAGTCCCTCTAAATAATTCTTGTTACTTCTTAACCATATCTTTTTCTTTTTTATTTTATCCTACTGTGTAGCTATAACTTCAGAAGATATTTATATTTTCTCCAATACCTTTCAAATAATTTCCACTACCCATTCTGTAAATGCCTCTCTTTTTAACAGATAGGCAGAAAAGCACCAGCGTCCCATTATTACAAATTACCCAGCATTTTTATCTTGGTTTTTATTGTTGCATGATCTGAAATACCTACAGGATGTTTGTCAAACCTTTAAATTAAGTGTAAATGTTTCTGTGAAATATAATTAATATCTAGTCTAGTCCAGTTATTGTACCTTGGGGAATAATATCCAAATTCTGTATAAGTTTCTGCTACTGAATTCACATCTTCCACATCAAATATTTTTTATAAATTTTGTCAGAAACCTACCCTTTTTTCTTATATTGTCTATTCTAAGTCTGCTGATACATCCTCACTATTGTAAATCAAGTTCAAGTCCCCACCTTTAAGTAATATTCCCTGCTGAAAACTGATTATTTCTCCAAAATGTTTAATAAGCTCTAGAACAGCAGTTTTTGTTAGAATATAAATACAAGCCAGTGTAATCCTCCTCCATTGCAACAGCCCTTATTACCACAAATCTACCATTATTATCTTTTCCCTTCAATCAGTATTGCAGCCCCTCTAGCAATTGGTATAATTACTTCCCTTTTCCTTTGTCCCCGATATGATGCTGAATATCCACTCCAGAAATCATTTCCTTGACAAATTCACATGCTCATTTCTTTCCAAATGTTGTCTTCTGGAGCACTATTTGCAATCTGTATTTCTTAAGATACTTCAATGATCTTTTGTTTTTGTCTATACCTGAAAATTATTTACATTCTTAGATAATATGGATAATATAGCCATAAAATGCTATTGTTCTTACCTGTTACACATGACAGTTTTTTTTAAATATGTATTTACAACTTCATTGTTACATGCACACACTAATTTTGGCAGGATGATGTTTTGTACAGTTGTTTCTTGTCATCTCCATTTGAACCTATGTCACATTTTTCAAAACATTTGTTTTAATGAAAATCCTCAAAACAAAAACTAAAAACTCAGTACATTTTCAAAATACCCTATCCCCTATTAACTTTTGAACAACCACACAAAACTACGTACATCTTCAAAAAATAAAGTTTAACCCTCCAGACAGGAACAAATGCCCCAAATCAACAGCTGCATCTACAAGCACTACCTAACCTAAAATTAGTTACTCATGCTAAACCCCATGCTACAGCCTGTGTTCTAACTTACAGTTATTGTTGCCTGTTCCGCTTATATCTATTCCCCTCCCAGATGTGGAAAACAGGCTGTATGCTTTCAGAAAAAAAAAATAAGTTTTAGCCCTAAGAAAAAGTGTAACGGCTATCTTTAAATAAAATTAAAGTGTACACTGTTGTTTTAAATGCATTAGAGTATTAAAGCTACTATTTCTTATACACATTCCATAATTTCAAACTTTATTTTTAACTGAAGTGCTTTCCATGGTCCCTTTAAATTTTGTATTTTCATCAGCAAAGAATGCTTAGAACTCTAAAAATGAATTACTTGCACCTACAGAGGCTTGTCTCCATGGAAATGTACTCACCAATGACTTTTTGTAAATTTCACTCAGAAAGCTGCAGAATTTTTGATGCCCACTGAACATTTGAAAATGGAATAAAACAAGCTAAAGTCTATGCAGTTGTAATAAACATTGCTTTTTTCATGGCTTTCATCATTTTGTATTGTTTTTAAAGCACACTTGCTAAAATAAAATTACTGGTGTATGTCTTACTCTAAAGACATTAACCCAGAATGTCAACCCTGTAAAAATAAGAGAAAATATCTTAATTGTACATATAACACAGCTTAACATAATATATGATATGATATAATATATTATAACTTTCTTGGGTGGCGTAAGCTATGGAACCTTGCTGGCTAGGCTTACGTAGACCCTTGGGATGATAGCCTAGAACCTACCTATGAACCTATGAACCTATAATATAATAAAATATAAATCAGTGAACTTTTACAACACATTCCACCCCCACCCTAGCAGTCCAAGATCACAGCATATTAACTTAAACTTGCTTTTCTCAAGCCTTTCTTCTCTTGTTATACTCTAAAAACTTTATTTCTAATAACTAAAAGTATTTGCTCGTTCTCCTACTATGTATAAATGAAAAACATTTTTTTTCTATGTATAATATAGTCCATTTTTCATCTATGTTTTGCTTAATTGTGTATTTCATTGTAACTAATTGTCTTTATACTGGAGACCAATAAAATAAAAATAGAAGTAAAAGAGAAGTGAAGGGTAATAATCCAATATGAACGCTTTATTTATAAATCACTGCGTTTTCGTCCAGTAAAAGACTTCATCAGATAAAACACATTAGCTTACCATTTCCTTCCTTTTATATATATTAATTATATATCTATCCAATCATAGTGCACACTTATTTAAAAAAGATCAAATCAAGTTTCACTTCCTTAAAATCTCATTAAATATGTTAAGTTAAAACCATGAATTCCTTTTGTTATAACAAAATCTTATAAAAAAATATATATATGTGTGTTATTTCTTACTGTCTTCCTTGTTGACTTAATTAAAATAATCCACTCCACAATTTCATTTGTTATGTATATATAATTCAATAGCATATGTTCAAGTTTACTTTATATTGTTAAAAAAACATATAGCTGTTTATTTAATAGGGGTTGACGCCATCTGCTGGTCGTTTGCATTATAATTCTTTTCCATGTACTATGTTCTAGCAGCTTTTAGTTTTAAAAATGGCAGAATAGAGATATATTCATTCAGGCCCGGAGTTTTGTTGGCTTCTAGGGCTATCTGCCACCATAATTCTTTATACCCTATGTTCTCCTCCCAGGGGCCACCTCTAATATCTACCTTTACTTGATCCAATACAAAGAAACTAAATTTATATTCTTTGCATTCCTTTGTGTGCCTATATAATGCATTTGTTTCTTTGTGTATTTTGATATCGTACATGTGTTCGTAGATCCTCTTTTTTAGGGATCTTTCAGTTTTGCCTACGTAGTAGGAAGAACATTTTTTACAAGTTACCAAATAAACTAACCCTTTTGATTCACAATTAAAGTATCCCTTGCTTTGTACCCACAGTTCCCTACTAACCAAGTAGAGTTTCTCCTGGTTTATCACATATCCACATTGTTTACATTTACCGCATCTAAATGTCCCCACCTTACTTGAGTTAGCTCTGTCACCTATTACCACTTTTCTACCATTCCCTGTTTCCAATATACCTTTAATATTTAAGGAATTTTTGAACACTACTTTTGGGTTTGTTTCAGTCAATCCATCCAGGTCTGTGAGATCCTTAAATCTCTGCCATTCCTTTTGAAACAATTCTTTAACCTTTATATTCAGACTGTTGTATTCCAATACCAGTGACTGTTCATACTTTGTCTTTTCTGTCTTGTTATTATCATTAAAGTTATTTTCTTTCTGCCCTATAATGGGCTTAAATCTGTCCCTCCTTGCTTCTGTTACTTCCATTCTATACTCCCTAACAAATCTCTTGGGATACCCTCTGTCAATAAACATCTCTTCCAGTTTGTCACATTCCTTGGTATAGTCCTCCTCATTACTGGTCATCCTTGACCCTCTAATAAATTGACCCTTCACTAGCTTCCTTTTGCAGTGAATTGGGTGTCCGCTGTTATAATGAAGGAACGAATTGACATAAGTATCCTTCCTATATACCTTCATCTCAAAAGAATTAGTAGTTTTTGTTATTTCTAAATCCAAATATGCAATACTGTTACTAGATGTGGCATAAGTAAATTTAAGGAAATTTGTTGTATTTCCTATGTATTTAATAAATTCCTTTAACTTTTCACACACCCCAGTCCAAAAGATTATTATATCATCTAAAAATCTTTTGTACAGTTTACAGTATTGCGAATAATTTGAAGGAAAAATATGTTTGTCTTCCCAATTAGCCAGCACCAAGTTGGCAAAACTGGGTGCACAGGCTGCACCCATTGCCACCCCTTG